>NC_081768.1:21304641-21305776 GCF_963082965.1 Carassius carassius
ACATACATGTATGTGTGTATATATGTATGTGTATGTATGATAACAAAATTATAAAAAATAAAATACAAAATAAAAATAACCACATTATAGAAAAAATATAGATCTTGTTTCTCTTAAGAATGGTTGTCTGGGGTTTGAAATGACATGAAATGAGTGTGAGTAAATGATGAAATAATTAAAATCTTCAAGTCAACTATCCTTTTAACAGAATATTAAAAGGGAAAGTTATTAAAAAAAAATTGACTTTCCCCCCAAACACGTCAGTGGTTGAATTTGTTATTATGTTGGATTATTAAGTCACAGTGTTTGGAGCCAGTCTCATTACATTTGCAGGCCACTTTCTCTTTCTGTAGGTAGCAGTATTTACTCATTCCATGCTACTTGTGTTCAGTTCTTGATCTTTGAGGCACATTTGAAGCATTTAGAGCAACGGTAGCCTCAGACAGCAAGCTGTCCTCATGCTTCCTGCTGGGGCCTGCGGTTGGGTTAGTACCATTAATGAAGGGTGCCTTTAAGAAGTCTCCAGCGAGCAGCCAGGCATTACAGATTAGGTCAGTGGAACGGCTAGCGGGTTGAGCATGATGGATGAGGGGGAGAATGAGTTTCTGCTGTGCAGTATTGTGAAATCTTTTCATTGTCACCGACGGGCCTATGAGGTTCTGACGAATGAGGGAGCAAGTGTCAGAAACGCCCTTCCCTGCTCCCCGCAACGCTTTTAATATCTCCCGGAGCTGCCGCCAAAGTATTGATAAAAGTAAAGTTTAAAAAATAGCCTCGGCAGGGAGAGGAGAGCCGGAGAGCTGCAGAGATGATTAAACAAGGGCGCTGTTGTGCTTCCGAGGGCTTCATTTCTGTAAACACCCGGGCACGAGCGAGTGGACTTCCCGCTTCCAGAGCGAGAGAGGGAGCCTCTTTATGGGAAACGTTTGTGACCGGGGTGACAGATCGGCTTGATGGATGGGCTGCCTCCATCTGGTTTCAGTGCATGTAATAAATTTCCATGCTCATGTTTGACCTCTCTCACTTACCAGACACATCTTTCACTTTTGGGACGTCCAAGAGGGACTCACAATTACAAGGCGAGATGCTGCCAGGGCGCGGGGATAGTGCTGTTTATGGGCCCCAGCCCAAGGGC